>NC_061113.1:66856988-66900422 GCF_002878395.1 Capsicum annuum | reverse complement strand
TTGAGGAACAAAGAAATCCCTCTAGTCAAGGTTCTTTGGTGAAATCAGTCTCATGAGGGAGCTAATTGGGAAGCAGAAATAGATATGCATACCAAGTATCCTCACCTCTTCCCCGCCAATTCAGATCAAGCTCAAGGTAACAGTTCTCCTTAATCTTATTCAGTTTCACGTTTATGTTTCCAGTATAAACTTGGTACCTATTAACCGTTTCATACTCAGTCATGCATTCAAGTGTCAGTTGTCCGAGCATCAGATATGCACGAGTCAGTATGTTTAGCATGTCTGTCATGAGATCAAGTTTAAGTTCTTTATGTTCAGTTCAGGTTCTATTGTCTTGTATACCTTCTCAGTAAATTCTCATTCGAGGACGAATGTTCCCAAGGAGGAGATATTGTAATACCCCACATGTTTCTAAGATATTATGTGAATAAGTATTCCTACGTATGAAATCTCCTATCCTTTGATTCATACTAGAGTACATGACTTACAATGAATATCCTAGTGATAGGATAGCTTATGATGCATTAAGCATGTTCATATAAATAACTTAAGGTAATACAAGCTAAGAGTTTTTGAATCCATCAAGTTTTAGTATTCGATTTTGCAAGGGTCATCATTAACGAGTATAACTCAATATTAATGTGGTATTTTTGTGGATTTAGACCCACCAAATTGTAGAGAATCAAATTAGGTTTCCAACGATACCAATTTTGCCTTAATTCAATACTCGAGAAAAAAGTTATGCCCATTTTCTTGTGAGACAGTAAGGATAGGCGATTGGTTCGGCGCCGCCCAACCCAAACATAGGCGATTGGTTAGGAGCCACCTAACCTAGCTTAGGAAATCACTTGGGTGCCGCATAAGTCAGTTCCAGGTGCCAAAAACACCCCGTTATGAGTTATTTTTAGGGTAATTAAGTCTTTAACACTCCTTACACGTCCCTGAACTTAACCCTATGAAATATATGGCTTGTAAACATATTATAACCCTATTATCATCTCAAAGCTCATCATCCAAGAGCACTAAAAGAGGAAAACAACTAGGGTTGCGTAACTAAGCTTGAAGATCCAATTTCAAGGAAATTCCTCCGTCAATCATCAAGAATCTTCCTTCTAAGGTATGCGTGAGTTGATTTATGGATCCCTTTCAACCATAAAGCTCAAAAACACTCTTTTTCATTATAAAGTATGATTTCTATATTGTTGGGTGTTGATGATCATGTTGTTGATATTGGGTGATTCCCAAGATGGAATCTTTATATGTTTTTTTGAATTTCATGATATCATATAAGTTGGAAACACGCAAATTTAGTTGTTCATGATGAATAATTTGATGATTTCACCTATTCTTAAGATTTTCATGTAAGGTATTTGATAAAATGCTTAAGAAACTAGAAATCATGCAATATAGCTAAATTTTGACTAAGTGTAGGATTTATGATATGCCCTTACATTCCAATGACTTCTAGGTCGATAATGTGCCTTGTAAATGTTGTTGGAATACTCATGAACTATTCTTATAAGATTATGCTATATTTACTTGCAAATCCTACTTATGAACAAGATGTATAATAACCATGCAATCCACATGAACTTCCATGCTATTGGTATGTCTTGCAAATATGATTATGCAATGAACATGATATTAAGATTGTGCAAGTACTTCCATGTGATATGAAATCCATTCCATGCAATACATTGTTGATAACCATGCTTAGTATGAGATCCCTACTTATGATATTATAAATTATGGACTCTACTCTTATGATCAAGTCAGTCATGTGTGTCAGTTTCCTCCTATCGAGTCCTGGGGGTACTTGTACCCGAAAACTATACCTGTGTGCCTAGATCAATGTCACATTTCACGATATTCAAACTTAAGCTATGATTCCATAGACTTCATTCAGTCATTTGACTCAGGAAAACCTCATGATCTTTGTCAGTTGTCATATATCAGTAACATTCCGCCAGTCAATAGAATTCAGTAAGATTAAGTCATGCACAGTCAGTTATTCACGTCGAGTCCCTACAGATGGGAGTAGAGGTTAGCACCGAATGAACCCAAGGATGGGAACTCACCAGCCAGTTCAGGGTGTGATTCTCTGCAGTCATCTTTCTGTTCCAGAACTACATAGCCAGCGTAGGTTGAGACATCTTATCCCATCAGATTAGGGTTGATAAGGTATCTTAACCCGTCAGTTTAGGGTTCCAACCATTCTCATTGAGTACCCGCTAGATAAGGGTCACTCACAAGTTGTCTTTACTCATGGAACGATATTGACTCCACTACAGTCGGGGCAAAGATTGGACCCTAGCTTAGCCATAACGGCATATATAGGGCATGTCGGTTAAACACTACTTCCCACAGTTTCAGTATCAGTCTCGATAAAAGAACTCAGGGTGTTCTTTAGATTTCAGTATATATAGGACTGTCAGATACAATCGTCTATGTTATCAGTTTTAGTATCGGTCATGATAGTTATCAGTAAACCATGTATTAGCTTACAGGTCATGCTATCATGTATTCATGGTCCTAGTTTCTATATATGTGTGTTCACACTCCTACGTTCATATTAGTCAGTCAGTGTTGCTCATGCATGAAACTATTTATGTTTAGCCTACCTTCCTCATACACTTAATACTCCATTTGTACTGACGCATCTGCGCTATGGTGCTTTCTTTTCATATTACACCATGGGTTCCGAGACACGAGCTCTAGTCCAGCAGTAGAGGTAACATTCAAGCTGCAGAGACACAGTGAGTCCTCATTGATTCAAGGATAATATAATTTGATACATTTATTTATTTCTTCAGTTCAGTTTTACGGAGTTAGTTGGAGACATGTTCCTTCAACTCCTTATTCAGATAGTTTAGGGGCTTTCAGATTTATGTTCAGATTTACGTTCAGATTGAGTTGTTTTGGGTATTTTCACCCACATGATTGTATTCAGTTGAACCTTATGGCCTTACAGTTCTATGTATTCGGCATTATTATATCATGATTTGCAGTATACAGGTATAGATATAAGTCATGGGTTAGCTTATGGTCCCTCGGGGTCATGAGCATGTTGTAGTATTCCGGTTCAGCGAATCGGGGTGTTACATAGCCTTACATACTTTTTATTTTACTAATGTGACTAAACAATTCACCTTTCCTTTAAGTGTTACACTATAATATAATGACATAATGAAGTTAATATTAGAACCAACTGATAATATAATCCTGCAAAAATAGTAGCTAAGCACTTGATGTGTAGTAAGTCCATCCAAACCCCCAAAGACATGATGTACCACCATACCCTTATTTTATACTTCAATAAAAGGTCCATTAAACCATTGTATTAGGTGACTCGCTTCCTTACAACAACAATACATATAAAACAACCCATAAATAGTCATAAAATCCATAAGCCACAAGAATAACCCCCCATGTCCGCACCTTGATTTATGCCACATAATAATATTGACCAAATATTTTATTAGGCCATCCATGACTTCCTAACTTCTCCATACAATAATACAGCTCCATCACAATATTGTTACAAAATTTAAGCTAATTCTTTCAATTACCATCCTATTAGTTCCAATATAAAAGTTTGTCTTGAATGTGCAAATGAGCTAATAATTAGAAGTTGGGGCAGCACCTTACCTTAGATATCTTAATCTATTATTTTAACCCATTTACTTTCTTTATGAGCATTTCTAAATCACAAAATATTGAAGGAACATTAGCCCAAGCATCAAATGAAAATTGACCAACAACCAAAGCTTATGAAATGAAATTCATACCTTAATCTTTAAAAGATAGCGGAAGCACCATGGCTGCCATCACCTATATATTCACTCCCCTTAAAGAAATTTCTAATATATTCAAACTAAGGAGGATAGAAGGAGATATTATTTACCTTTTTACAAAAAATATTTTGATGAACACTTAGAACCTTAATGAAAAATAGGGAGGTCGTTTGGGGATAAAAGAAAGAAATTAAAAGACTTGAGAGAAATTGAATTTGATGAGAAAAATATGAGAGTTTATTGATGATTTTTTAACTATAAAATCTCACCTTCCTGGCTTATTCTCCTTTTAATTCCTTCTAGCATTTGTCTCTAATTTGGACCGTAAATTCTAAGTAGGTGATGTACCTACTTTGGCCATTTTAGCTGGTCAAAAGTCCAAGTAGATGTAACACTACAATTATTTCTTAAGCCTAAATCTGTATTTTGAGTTGATATATATGACTTCCAAAGTGATTGATGTTTAATCCATCGATACCAATTTCATTAAAATATAACTTCAGACAAGGGAGTTATAGCTATTTTACTCGGCGATATCGGATCGCCCTAGTCTGACGATCGACCTGGCAGACCGTCATGTCCTTGGTGGACCTTCAAATGTCCCATCAAGCCAAGGAAGTGGCCCCTCTTTCTGGTCACCGTGTTAAGGCCAAGATAGTGGACTATCAAAAAGTTGACGGACCGTCAAGGGGTCCGTCAAGTCGAGACATAATGTCTCATTTTTGGCCCTCGAGTGACAGACGACTTGGTGGACCGTTAGTTTCCTGACGGACCACCACTTCGACCGTCATGTAGAGGCAGAACGTTCTAATTTTTGTACTTGAGTGATGGATGATATGGTGGACCGTCAGGACACTTGATGGACCATCAAATCGACCATCATAGGCCCCGACCAGCGAATTTCAGCTTTTTAAAAAGGGTATTTTGGTCATTTCTGATTCTTTTTGCCTTATATATACATAAAAGTAGTAAAGATAAGATCATTTTATCCTATTTGTCTCCAATTTCTCTAAGAATTTTCTAGAAAACTAGGGTTTTCTCTCAACCCAAAAATCAAAACTCCTTCCAAGAAATTCAAGGATCTTCCATAGATTTCTCCAAGTTGTCCAAGAATTAATCTCCCCTATTCAAAGTCATCAAGGATCTTGGCTCAAAAATGTAAGGAAGAAGTTTCAAACAAGTTTCTATATCTCCAAAAATTATAATACAAGGTATGTGGGGCTTGAACAAGAACACTCCCTTCGTTCTGGTGCCTAAATATTTACTTTCTATTATTGATTTAAATGATTTTACAAGTGGGTTTACACCCAAATTTATTTATTTATGATTTATGAGATTTTAGTTGAATAAGTTTGATATTTATGATTATTTCATCATCATGTTTCTTAAATTGAGAATTTATTCCATGAGTTTTATATTGTCGTTATGAATTGATGATTTATAGGTGATTTAAGAAAAGTGGCATGAGTTATGCCTTTCCATGAGAAATTTGACTATTGAATATATATCGATATTTGAGATTGAAAGTCAAGAATTAGTCCTATGATGTTTCCTTGAAGCTTTGATATTTGAAAATGATTCGAAAAACAAATGTACTTGATGTTCAGAAAGATTGTGTTGAGTTGAGTCGGGTTAGGAATCCAAAAGATGTTTATGATTTACAGATGAGATATATATTTATTTTTTGGTATTTAAGATATACCTATGAGTTGATATTGATTAAGGTGGATTTCCTAACGCGTTCTGAGCTGAGTCTGGGAGCAGTATTTAGCACCGAGCAAGAAATATGGTATTTTCCCGAAACTACGTGCTATCATAGGATTGATGTTGATAACTATGGGATAGAGG
This sequence comes from Capsicum annuum, assembly GCF_002878395.1. Taxonomy (NCBI): domain Eukaryota; kingdom Viridiplantae; phylum Streptophyta; class Magnoliopsida; order Solanales; family Solanaceae; genus Capsicum; species Capsicum annuum. The sequence goes on along the minus strand of NC_061113.1, from coordinate 66,894,780 downwards.
ATGAGAATGGAATTGTGATAATGAGATTGAGGTTGTACTCCCTGGCAATAGTACGACACCCCCTCCGATGTGGGGTTCTCTCCTTAGGAGGGAAAAACATTAGACTACATGTGGCTTACATGGTGTAGTTATGTAGTTATAAGAAACTCCCACGTCCATAATGATCTAAGTACCATGAGTTATCGAGTCACTCTAAGTCATAAGTCAAAGAGTTTGAGTTGACTTAAATGATTTATAAGATTTATGAAGTCTATTTTATTACTAATGACTTACGGAAATGATGTTTTAGATAATTAAGCAAAGAGAGTTATTATTATCAGCATGCATGATTTTCTTATACATTTATGATATTATTTAAAATGTTACATCCACCCCCGCATACTTAGTACATTCCCAAGTGCTGACTCCCATACTCTTCTGTATTCTATATTCTCTCATGATATAGGTTCAGGTGCTCAGTCTTAGCAGCGACAGTGATCTTTGAGTACCTTCATCAATATTTCTGCGGTTGGTGAGTCCTCATGGTTGAAGGACCTGTGTCTCTAATTTTTTCTTGATAATAGATGGTTGTTTACTTTTATTTTAGTAAGAGTCAGTTGGGGATCTGTCCCAATAGCTCCTCAGTCCAATGTAGTAGAGGCTTTGTCAGACTAGTGTACTAGCATGTACAGAGATTTCAGTCTTTTGTTTGTATAGGGTAGTATTACTTCATGTTTTAGAATGTTCATGACATGGTTATTCCTCTTTATCTTTGCATGATTTGCACAATAATGAGTTTTGAAAGTGATGACAGGCTTAAAGGGTTAGCTTTAGGCCAAGTGTGGCCTTGAGAACCATGTGACAACTCTGGATAGGTTCTTAGGGCGTTACAGTAGGTGATGCTCCTACGAGGACATTTTTTACTAACCTTTGTGGGCTTGGAAGTATTATGCCTTGGGCTGCCATTCTCCTTAGTTTCTTTTAGTTAATTTGTGCCTCTAATATGCCCTTCAATATAGGCCTTAATTTTGTCAATTAGTCTAATTAAGTGATACACCTACTTTCAACCTACTAGATTAATTAAGTCAAGCAAGCAATTATTTATTTTATCCTATATTCGAACATCTTAATCCCTCTACTCAGTTAGATTTAATTTTAAGCATATATACCTCTTTACAATCTCAAGTTTTAATATTTTGTCAGTGATGTAATGATTGTGTATGTTTGTAAATATTTATATGGGGAGTTACATCATCCCCCCATTTTGGATCATTCTTCCTTGATTGAAAAGCATAGATAATGGCTTGATTAATTCTAGAATTTCACAAGAAAATTTTCTAGTGTTTCCTTTGTAAATAGGACTACACAAAACGATTGTCTAACTAAGTTCATAAATAGAGCCTCACAGGGCGTCTTAATAGATATATACACAAGAAATTAGAATATGATAAGTAAAACTCCTCTCCTGACTATGTATTTTGATTTTGGTCCTTTTATTTTAGCATAATCTTCCTCATTTTCTTCTTTAGACAAGTATAATAAATAGAATTATGGAATTTAGGCATAAATGAATAACTGAATGTGTGCCATCTGCTTAATATATAAAATAAGCAACACTAATGAAATCTGTGATCATGTGAGGGAAGTACATGTTTTAAAATCCTCCTATTGGTGTTTGGAATAATGATAGGTATTTAGGATTCTTATCATCTTTTATTTTCTAAGTAGCTTGTTCTATATTCCGATTTCTATATCCCAAAGACATTTTATCGGAGGCTATTTCTTTTATCCTTAAGTTATGAACCTAATAATTTGAAAAATGGCTATGAAGAGTTGTTTGAATAATACGTCCTTGGTGTTTTACTATCTTTTAGAGGGTACAATGAAAAATGGATCTCCCACAAATTTCTATAAAATGGATACATGAAATCATAAGCTTTCCAGACAATTCTCCTTATAATTTATGAGGCCTGACATATTGAGAGCTCCACTTCCCTTGTTTCATAAATCTTATGAAGCATTTCATAGGTGAGTATAATAAGAACACAGTTGTTAATGTGAACTCTAATGTTTTTTGTTGTACCCTAGGGTAGGCATTATGCTAAGCCATTATGTAGGGTTGTACTAAAATTCACATATATGATCAACCTTTTCTTAACACGATACTCATTTAATCAAGATATAGGGTAACTTTATCCCAAAAATTTCAATAATTGAATCAATAAGCACAAAAAGGCATATAACATATGGACAACTATGTCACAAAGAGTCTATAACATATAAGCAAATTAGCACAAAAGGGGAACTTTGCCTTTGAACTTTTGAAGCTAATAAGTTTGCAACATATTCACAATTGAGCTATAAAAAACATGTATTAGATTATACATACAAGCTATAAAGTAGGATATAACTAAATGAAATATAAGACATGTAGCAGGTGGGCAGATATATTATAAGTCTGGTAATATGTGAGCTATTGAGATAACTCATGGAGAAAATGATGCAAATAGTGTAAAATACTTCAAGTACGTAAGCATATATTCCATATAAGTACGAAAACCATAGAACATGTAGCAATATAATAAAGCAAACTATGGAACAAAAATCACATTGATCAAGTGGACTATATTTCATGGATAAATAGAATCACATATAAATGAATACACGTATGGGATATGAGAACAGGAGCATATGACATAGGGAATGATAACTAACTATCAGGCCTACAATGCTTAAGCAAGTAGGCTATGAGGCATGTAACATATCAGGAAATTATTTACGAAGTATATAACACGTAGACACGTGATTTATGGCATCTAACCCATGTGATATATAACATATTAGAAAAGGTATTATAAAACAAATGGCAATTAGTAAGGGTCCTATAAAAGGGCTAATAACTATGTGCAGGTGTTTTACAACACAGTAACAAATAAGGAAATAATCCACGAAGGGAAAATGACATGTTAGTAGATGAGTTATGGAACATGTAGCATATATATAATGTACCAAATTGGCCTCTAGAAACTGGGAGTCATATTATCAAATAATTCTGGCACATTGAGTGCAAACATACTATCCCTAATTTTGAATAATCAGTGTGATAGTTTTTCTCATGTTCTTTACTCACCTTCAAACACAAGTAATTTGTTTCCGTATATTATCTTTCTAACCTCCTATGAATTCTCCTTATCGGTGTTTCCTTTCGAGTTACTTTAAACACCAGGGCCATGATAGAAAAGAAATCCTTAATAGTTCATTTGCAAGAGTAGGAAGTTGAGGTCAACCTTATCTTTGTTATTAACCTAAGGCGTCATAACAGCCAATGTTTGGTTCCATATGAAAGTTCAAATAAATGATTACTAATGAAATTTAGAGGCACTATTGCATATAAACTCTTATTTACATAAACTCAAACATAAATGTCAAGTAAATGCAAAATTATATCATGATTATAAAAACATCTGTTGGTTAGTCACTTTGGTCTTAACTAGATAAGTTTATTAATAGTAACTAATTTTACCACAACAAGTGAGGGATAAAAAAACTTGTGTTTTAACAAGTGATGTCAATTTAATCAAGCAATTTAGATAAGCTATACATCTAGGGAATTTCCATAAAAGGGAGACAAGTGAACAAATGGTAGTTTATATTTCATAAAAATTTTAATAAGCCATCAGAACTCTATACATACGTATAACAAATTATCTCTTATTTTAATAGGGATAATTAAAATGCATCCTTAAATGACAGATTAGGTCAAGTGTATATCTTCTGATTGCCTATCTATTCTAGAATTTATTAAGACTAGGCATTAAAACATGCATTCATACTGAGTCATTTGAGTGTCACTCTTACCTACTTTGGTGTCTAACTAATACCCTTTTTAAAAAAACATAGTAGCTTTGTGTATTCTAATTCCACTACAATCAGCCTACAACTTAGGTCTAACTAGTCAATTTGACATTTTCAACCTGAAGGTGTAGTCATACACTAATCTGATATTCCCAAAACATGGAACCGTAGGAAAAAAGATTATATAAAATCATATACGAAACAATTGGAAATGATCATCCTAGATTTTCTAACAAAAAAAAGGATCACATGTTATTATTACCTATTTGGGGTGGCCATACATACATACCTTATAAAAATATAATTACTAAAATCTATAATGATATCTAGTAGGTCTTTTGTCCTAATCAACTCCCTAGGGGTATCCCTAGTAATGATATCACATTTAAAGGTTCTCCTTTCAGACTATGCTACTACCCTCTTACAACTAATACAAAATTAGTTCAGTAGATTCTATTTTCAATATATGCGTACTATAAAATATTTTATATTTACAAGGTACTATATGTCTTCTGTAGAATTATATACTGTATATTAAAGGAGTCATGTGGAGGAATTTCAGACCTAAGAACCATTCACATCCTTTTAAGTAGAGGGCACTAAGAAATTTTTGCAACCCATCTTTATGACTAGTTTCCCATCTATCATTCAAAAATGTTAATAACCCTATTATATCCCTCTAAAACAAACCAAGACAACACAATTAGTACAAATACAACCTTATGTCCAAGTAACGCAAAAATAATTACACAATTATGGGCCGTGAGTGTCGCACTAAATTGGCATAACATAATATAAATTTTAATAACTTGAGAGCCTTCTTGGTAAGTCGACTCTCTTGGACATTATTGGTGCTGGCCTTTTTGCCATCAGTGACCTTAACTATAGTAAGGATAGCTTAAATATGATAGATCAGAATAAGAGTGGAAATGGAACCCTTAACACTACTCTATCACATGACATGAAATATGAAAGAAAGTAACATTTTTTGAATTACCAAGTAGCCCTCCTAATTATAAATATGGCACAAAACACATTCATATGTAAGGCTTTAATAGACACGGCTATGGAGACTCCCTAGGATAAACCGCTCTAATACCACTTTTGTAACACCCCAATAATGGATGAAGCGGACAACACCGATAGGAACATATACTATAACAATAACCTTTATGAGAAAATGAATCACTATACTAATAGAATCACTGATAAGAAACTGTACATACAATACCAACCTATTAGCAAATTAATACAGATGACATGTAAATCTATGAATACATATTACTTCTTTACAATGTCTACAAAGCCTCTAATGGAATCCATGACTGTAAGACCATTAAAATATATATGGTAAAGACTCGACAAGGGCCTAATAAACATAGATCTTACCAACAGCCATTGAGTATCTTGTACTTCTATTTGGGAGATCTACTAGCTAAGAACCAGTACCTGTAACAGAGAAAGATGATCCCCCATGAGGGACGATAGTTTAAGGTAATGTACTAAATATGTAAGGCATGAGATAACCATTAGTGAAATGAGAGATCAATGAAATCAGGGATCAATATATAAATGTAAAGATAAGGATGAAGGACCACCTTTACTTACACTTGTGGAAGCTGTGCATTACATGCTTTTCTATAATTTACTGTTCTTTGTTACATAATCTTTGTAAGCCATGTGATATATATGACTAGCTGATCAGTGGTAAATATATTAATTGGGATTGACCCATTGTAGGATTTATCCCCTGAGTTACCACCTATCTATGAATTGGGATCGGCCCATGCTAGACTTTTTTCCCTGAACTGCAATCCATAGTATAACCATATTTGCTTTACAGTACTTCCTTAATCTTTGAGGATATTATTTTAGTGGTCATAGTATTTTCATCTTTAGTAAAATAAATAACAGTAGAACCTACTCACATTATAATCCTAAAAAAATAGTAGCTAAATACATGATGAGAAGTAGGATCATCCAAACCCCTAAAAACATGATGTACCCCCATACCCTAATTTTATAATTCAATAGAAGCTCCATTCAACAATTGTATAAGGTGACTCACTTTATTACAATAGGAATAAATTTAAAACATCCCATAATTAGTTACAAAATCGAAAAACCACTGGAATAACCCCCAATGTCTGCTCCTTCATTTCAGCCCCATAATAATATTAAGCAAACATCTTTTTAAGGAAAAACATGACTTTCTAACTTCTCAATAAAATAATACAGATTCATCATCATAATATAGTTAGAAAAGTTGAGCTCACGATTTCAATTACCTTCGAATGAGTTCCAATATAAAAGTATGTCTAGAATTTGTTGATGAGCTAATAATTAAAAGTTGGGGAAGCACATTAACTTGGATATCTTAATCTATTATTTCCCCCCAGATTACTATCTTTGTGGCCTTCTCTAAATCACAAAATTGGAAAGGAACATTAGCACACGCATCAAATTAAAAAAGACCAATAACCCAAGCTTATGACATAAAATCCTTCCATTAATCTTTGAAAGATAGTGGAAGTACTATTGCTGCAAAATCCCATTGAATAAATTTATAATATATTCAACACTAAAGAGGAGAAAAGGTGATCTCATGGGCTTCTTTACAAAAAATATTTTGAGCGACACTTAGAACCCTAATGGAAATTATGGAGGCCGTTTGGAGAATAGAAGAGAGAAATTAAAAGAATAGAGAGAAATTGAATCTTAATGAGAAAATATTAGAGTATACTGATGATTTTTGACCTTTAAAGGCCTCACCTTTCTGGCTCATTCTCCTCTTTATATCAAGCCACCATTTGTCTCTAATTTTGACCATAAATGCTAAGTAGGTAATGCACCTACTTTGGCCATTTAAGTTGGTCAAAAGTCCAAGTAGGTGATGCACTTATTAGGACATTTTTAATTAACCTTTGCGGGCTTGGAAAGATTGGGCCTTGGATTGTCGTTTTCCATTTTTTTAATTTAATTTGGGCCTCAAATAAGTCCATCAATATAGGCCTTAATTTGTTCTATTAGTCTAAGTAGGTTGTTTACCTACTTGTCACCTTCTTGCTTTATTAAGTTATGAAAGAAGCTCATTTATTTTATCCCTTATTTTGAACATCTTAATCCCTCCACTTTAAATTAATACTTAACTTTAATTTTAAGGTTATATACCTCCTTACAATCTTAAGTTTAAACATATTGTCAGTAATGAGTTGGTTATTAATGCTTGGAAATATAAATACGTGGCATTACATAGCTGCTTGATCTTTAGCTATTGGCGACATAGGCAATGAGCTATAAAATTTACTACACCCTTCCTCCTAAATCCCCACTAGTAATGCCTTCTTAAATCATGGTACATATTAGTTAGACCTAGATAATTTAAATACCTTGAATAAAAACTCTTTCTTGAAATCAATATAATTCATTCACCCACTTTTGCTACACAAATTCATCCACAAATCCTCAAGACATCATCAAGATCAAGTGAGGCTTTCTTAGCCTCAACATTTAACACCTTATCTCGAATCACTCTTAACCCACTACCATCAAACTGATGCTCGAATCTGCTCCAACAAGGAAGACCTAGCCTCCAAAAATCTAAAAGATACTCAAGTGTACAAATATCAGGACTAACCATCTGCTTAGCCTAAAGCTAAACCTCAAAGGATAAATGTCTCTCCTAAGAGAAAAGATATGCCAAGCTACATATGCCCATTGACTTACAGATTAATGTATCCACAAAAAAATTATCCTTGCCCGGATGATAGAGAATAGTCATGTAATAAAATTAATCAAATTAAGACAATCACACTTCTAATATTATGATCTCGATAGGTGAAGAAGTATTAAAGGATACATTGATCCAAGAAAAATCTCGCAATAGACTAGATATAGGTAGTGACTTAACAAAATCATAGCAAAAACAACCACACACAACTTCAAATCTTGGGTAGGGTAATTCTTCTCACAAGACTTCAATTGACAAAATGCATAAGAAATCACCTTACGCTACTATATCAACAGATCACTTAACCCAATTCAGAAGCATCACAAATGATGGGAAAACCCACCTTCTCTTTGGGCAAAGTGAATATAGGAGATAAAGTGAACAAATGCTTGAGCTTTTGAAAGATCATGTTATAAGCATCACACCACTAAATGTAAATCTTATTCTGAGTCAAGTGGGTCAATAGATCTGCAATAAAGGTAAAGACCTCAACAAAATATTTATAGTATCCTGATAAACAAACTAAACTCCAAATCTCAATAGAAGAAGTAGGCCTAGACCAATTACAAACCACTTCAAACTTGGCTAGATCGACTATAATACAATCCTTGGTCATCGCATGACCTAAGAAAGAGACAGACTCCAACTATAACTCATACTTAGAGAACTCAACATACAAATTCTCGTTCCTCAATTTACAAGACATAATCCACAAATGTTGCATATGATTGACATATAAGATACTACCCTTTGAAGGATTCCTCATTTATAAATACAATTACAATGGATCTAAGATACTGTTAAAAGACCTAATTCATAAACCCATAAATGCAGTTGGGGCATTGGTCAACCAAAATGACATGACCATGAACTTATAATGATTGTAGTGAGTCCAAAAAGATTTTCATAGAGTATTTAAAGCTCCAATCCTCAGTAGGTTATGCTGAGACCTCAAATAAATCTTTGAAAGCACCAAAGCAGATTGACCTTTGTCAAATAAATCATTAATATGAGGATGAGGATACTTATTCTTAAATGTCACTTTGGTCAACTATCAATCATCAATATACATAAAAAAATCCTTGTTCTTCCAAAAAAATGGGTGCACCCTAGGTGATTCATAAAGTTGGATAAATCCCTTATTAAAAACTCCTGTAATTGATCTTTTAATTCCACCAAGTCTACTGGGGACATCATGTAAGAAGAAATAAATATACGCTGAGTGCCCTGCTCAACATCAATGGAAAAGTTAATATCACGATTCGGAGGCATAGTTACATATGGAAAAAATATATGAATTCGTTATCAACAAAAATAGATTAAAAAGAAAAGGGTGAAGCAACACTAGTATCGCAAATATGAGCCAAATAAGAAAAACACTACCTCTCAACCAAGTGATGATCCCAAAGAAAAGATTTAACTCTCTTAAGAACCAAATAAAGCACATCATTCCAAGCTATCCTCAACACACACAAAGGAGCTAGGGTTATGATTTTAGCCTAAAATATAGGATATCATGATAAAGAGCTAACCAATCCACAACCAAGGTGACATTAATATTTAAAATATGTCATATAAAAAGATCTACTCAGTTCTCATGCCTAGAAAAAGTGGTAAAATAGCATTGATGCCATCAATAAAAGTATGTTACAAGGTTAGGTAGATGTATAGGCACATCAAGGGGCTCAAACCCCAAAGAAAAATTTGCCAAAAGATAGGGGAACGTCAATCCTAAATCAAATAGCACTTATGTAGATCTAAAAAAATGTGGATGATACTTGTGATGATGACATGGAAAGCCTTCATCTCTGGCCTGGAAGATATAGCATAATACTAGCCATGCCTACCACCTGATTGGTTAGTCCCTCAACCACTACCATAGGAACTACTACCTCTACCTCTTAACTTATAGTAGAACCTCTACGATTTATCAAAGATATAAGAGTATCTTTGAAGACATGATAGGGACATTACCTGGCCAAATTACCAATCTAACCACACACATACAAAACCCTGTGTTTTGGCTTAAAGAAATGAGTCATTGATAAACTAGGATGACCAACTAAAGCAGCTAAAATAGAAAACCTACTACCTATATTTTGTAAGGTTTACTACACTGGTATACTGTAATTGCCCTAGAAGACTGTAAAATCTCTACCTCAAGAGATATGATCTCTGTACTAACCTAAATGAGGCATCTTATTTATACCACCCTGATATACTCGAAGAACAAACTCTGTCACTTTAGCATTATCCATAGTACAATGATATGATACTCTATACACTACCATATGAGTTATAGCAAGCTGAAGAGAAACATCTAGTCCTTCATGAACTTCCTAATCTTTTAAGACTCAATGTAAATACTAGCATAAGAATATAAAGGAAAGTCATGAAATCATGCTTCATACTTTGCAATAGTTATGGAGCCTTTCTCCAAGCAATTAAAGTTTTCTCTCATATGATCCTTTAAACTTAAGGAATAAATCTATCAAAAATGTCAATTGTGAACTGGTCCCAAGTTATCTCTAGTGAACCAAGATATAAACAAATAATAAGTTACCTCCACCAACCTCTGGTTGTATCTCTCAAATACTGAAACACCAAAAGTTATGGTTTTTTAATAATTATTAATTTTGAGCTAACTAGACATCATACAATTTGTAGGTTCTAGTCGTATGATGTGGCTATAGTTATTGATATCTTGGTCATATGACGATAAGTGTGGTTTTGTGTGGTTTCTATCAAAGGTACGATTGGACTCTATATGAGTCATATGAAGATGGTACGACCAATAAGGTCTAAGTCATATAATTCAGAATATCATGCCCTTGAGATACTATCTAGGGTACCAGTTAGGTGTACAACTCATGTGATTAGGTACGAGTAGGGTTCCTAAATTGTAGCCACCAACAATCAATGTTTACAGTTTATGTTAAAGGTATTCTAGATATTTCCCCCTTATAAATCCTTGGAACCCATGACATAAAATGCCTTTCTGGGGTTTATTAACCAATTTTTAGTCAATCAAACACTTTTAAACACTCTAAAATATCTTTAAATCTTGTAGTTCAAGAAAGGTTTAGGGTTTCATAAAGATGATTAAATTAGGGTCTTTGAAGGACAAATATTTCTGTACTCTTTGGTATCTAATGCATTTTACTATTGCCTCAATGTTAGTTCAACTAAATTAATATCTTAATAAATGGTTTTCATGATTTAATTGTGGGCGTTGTTTGGTTTTGAACTATATGTTGGTGTTTTTGGTTATTACAGGTTCATTAGTGTTTTCCTATGTTTTACTTATGGTTCTTGAATTATAATGTTTGCCTAACATTGTGGAATGCATGGTAATGGTAATTGGGTCTAGGGGTACTATTGATTTCCCCAAATTCATTAGTTTTTGTCTTGGAAACTATATGCCCTCAACATGTTTGATAAAATGCCTATGAGAATAGTTTTGTAACATAGTTAGACTTTCATTGATAACTTTGCATTGCATAATATGGTAATGGATCCCTAAATGTTTTAAATTTTTATAAATGATCTAGGATATGTGAATCCCCTAAGGTTTGGCTATAGCCTATATGGCGATACCACTTTATAATGTCGTAGTGATAAACTATGGAATTGGTGGTTTGGTTGTGTGTTAAAGGTTTTGATTATATAATAATGGAATGTTGTGATAGCTGCCCATGAAGGTGTAAGTCCAACAAACCAACACTAGATACTCATGTTTCTCGATATAAGTATTGGTTACGTTAACCCCATACTTGTGGGGTACATAGGAACCCCCTAAGTTATACTTGTATATATGTAACATAGAGGGTGAAGGGTACATAGGAATCCTCGACCCTTTTGATAGCTCAGGTATGTGTGGCTAAATAAACTAGGGTCCGCTAAGAGGGTAACATTTGGCCCATATAGCCCGTTGGTTTTTTTTTATGGTCTTGCTACACAACAAAGTTTAATGATTTTAAATACATGCCAAACCCGATTCCCCTTTCAAGCATAGACTACATGTGTATATGCATTAATATGGATGCATTTGGATATTAAATTGGTTATAATGGTTGTAATTATTTTATCCTTACTCCGAAATACATGGTAGCATTTACCCGCTAACCCATCTTCGAACATTGTATCCCCATATAATATAGAGACCAACCATACTAGTCCTCCTTCTAAGTTATTGGATTCGAGGATAGCTTGGTGTTAGATTAAAGTGGTGAGCTTCCATACTTCGGAAGGCTCCATTTCATCTTATGGTCTTCTCTACATACTTTTGTTATTTCTTAGATGTTATTTTTTGCTATGGTCAATGGCATGTCCTGACCAAATATTGTTTTACTTTTGGATATATACTATATAAGACTAGTTTATGTTGGTATGGGTGGTGTGGTTATTTGAGTCAGCCTTGGAATTGGTATTGGTATTGGGGCTGACGCTCTAAATATATTAGATTTATTATTGTTGTATTTTATATCGCTATATAAAAATCATAGTATATCCAACATAACTAGGCCCTGGTTTGGTATTGGGGAAGTTATGATTGGGCATTGGAGGTGGTCTCCAGTCTCGAGTGGGGATTGAGGTATCCAACATAACTAGGCCCTGGTTTGGGTAGTATCATATTAGTATCAGAGCCCTAGATTCATGGTTAGTTGGTAGTCCACAAAGACGAGTGAAGTAGTGTATTTTTAAATGTGTATAAAGGGCCATACTATAAGGGAGAGGCTATAAGGCATTTAGGAATATTTCTCTCTTGTGTTCTATTTTCTAGATGTGGAGTTTATGTCTTGGATTCTCCTATAACTCCTTTTTGTTTGTTTTTAAAATCATGCCTCGATAATCTAAAATTTATGAAAAATTATCTATCCCAATTGAGGACAATGTTGATGAGAATGCTCTTCTTATAGGATCAATCTTGGTCTAACGGTCTAGTTCCGAACTATTCTTGAGTTCTACTTTTTCCCAATATCCTATCTTAGATATATTTAGCGTAAGTGATAAACAATGAGTTTTGTCAATCTATTCAAATTTTAACACAACTGGTAGCAACTCAGTCTGAACAGAATGTTCTTATACCACAAAATTCTGAGGACACAATGGTTGGATAGTTCATGAGGTTGATCCTTCTAACCTTTACTGGTATTAAGGTTGAGAAGGATCCTTAATTTTTTTAGATTAAATGGAAAAATTTTTAAGTATTATGGATGCTACAAATGTGAAAAGGGTGGGTTTTGCAACCTATCAGCTGAAGGATGTGGTTTATCAATAGTACGAAGAATAGGATCAAACAAGGGGTAATGGTGAGAAGTCAGCTCTGTTGAAGGATATCTTTAATTTTCTCTTAGACTGCGTCATTCCTCCAGAGTTGAGGGAATATAAAAGCAGTGGAGTTTGTTAATCTGAGACAAAGGATGATGTAAGTCAATGAGTATACCTTGATGTTTTCTTCGTTATCTCGTTATGCTCCAAATATGGTCTCTAATATGATGTCTAGAATGAAAAAGTTTGCTTTTGGGTTATCTTATGAGTTGATATTGGATAGTAGGGATACCTTGTTTATCAAAGACATGGATATCCGGATTAGTTGTGTACATACATTAGAAAGATGAAGAAAAGAAGAAGAAGGCTTAAATAGAGACGAGGCTAGTGTAACACCCCGATTCACTGAACCGAAATGCTACACGGTGCTCATGACCCCGAGGGACCACAAGCTTACCCATGATTGATATCTGTACCGGTACACTGCAAATCATGATATAATAATGTGGAATACATAGAACTATAAGGCCATAAGGTTCAACTGAATACAATCATGTGGGTGAAAATACCTAAAACAACTCAATCTGAACATAACTCTAAAAGCCTGTAAACTATATGAATTAGTAGTTGAAGGAACATGTCTCCAACTGACTCCATAGAACTAAGCTGGAGAAATAAATAAATGAATCAAATAATATTGTCCTCGAATCAATGAGGAATTACTGTGTCTCGGCGACTTGAATGCTACCGCTACTGCTGGGTTGGAGCTCGTGTCTCCGAACCTATGGTGTAACATAAAAAGAAAGCACCATAGCGCAAATGTATCAGTATAACTGGAGTACTGAGTATACGAGGAAGGTAGGCTGAACATAAAGGGTTTCATGCATGAACAACACTGACTGACTAATATGAATATGGGAGTGCAAACACACATATATAAAAACTGGGACTGTGAATGTGTGATAGCATGACCTGTAAGCTAATACATGGTTCACTGATAACTGTCATGACTGATACTGAAACTGATAACATGGACGCCTATATTTGACAGTCCTGTATATACTAAAATTTGAAGAATGCCCTAGGTTCTTTTCTTGAGACTAATACTGAAACTGTGGGAAGTAGTGTTTAACCGACATGCCCCATGTATGCCGTTATGGCTAAGTTGGGGTCCAATCTCTGCCCTGACTAGAGGGGTGTCAATACCATGCCATAGGTAAGGCCAGCCTATGAGTGACCCTTATCTGGCTAGTACTCAACGACAATAGTGGGAACCCTAAACTGACAGGTTAAGCCACCTCATCAACCCTAATATGACGGGTTAAGATGTCTAAACCTACGCTATCTACGTAGTTCTGGAACACAAGGATGACTACGAAGAATCACACCCTGAACTGGCGGGTGAGTTCCCATCCTTGGGTTCACTCGGTGCTAACTTCTACTCCCATCTGGAGGGACTGGACATGAATAACTAACTATGCATGACTTAATCTTACTAAATTTCATTGACTAGCATAATGTAACTGATATCTGACAACTGACTAAGATCATGAGGTTTTCCTGAGTCACATGACTGACTGAAGTCTATGGAATCACAGCTTGGGTTTGGGTATCTTGAGACATGACATGGCTTTAGGCACATAGCTATAGTTTTTGGGTACAAGTAACCCCAGGACTGGATGGAAGGAATCTGACACACATGACTGACTTGATCATAAAAGTAGAGTCCAAAATTTATAATATCATAAGTATGGATCTCATACTAAGCATGGTTATCAACAATGTATTGCATGGAAAGGATTTCATATCCATGGAAGTACTTGCACAATCTTAATATCATGTTCATTGCATAATCATATTGGCAACACATACCAATAGTAGGAAAGTTCATTGTATTATCGTACATCTTGTTCATAAGTAGGATTTGCAAGTAAACGTATAATAATCTAATAAGAATAGTTCATGAGTATTCCAACAGCATTTACAAGGCGCAATATCAACATAAAAGTCATTGGAACGTAAGGGCATGTCATGAATCCTTCACTTAGTCACAATTTAGCTATATTGCATGATTTCTAGTTTCTTAGGCATTTTATCAAACACCTTACATGCACATCTTAAGAATAGGTGAAGTCATCAAATTGTACATCACGAACAACCAAACTTACATGTTTCCAACTCATATGATATCATGAAATTCAAAAAACCATATAAAGGTTCCATCTTGGGAATCACCCAATATCAACAATATGATCATCAACACCCAACAATATAAAAATCATAGTTTATAATGAAAAATAGGGTTTTTGAGCTTTATGGATGAAAGGGATCCATAAATCAACTCACATATACCTTAGAAGGAAGATTCTTGATGATTGACGGAGGAATTTCCTTGAAATCGGATCTTCAAGCTTAGTTACGCAGCCCTAGTTGTTTTTCTCTTTTAGTGCTCTTGGATAATGAGCTTTGAGATGATAATAGGGTTGTAATATGTTTAGAAGCTATATATTTCGTAGGGTTAAGGTTAGGGACGTGTAAGGATTGTTAAAATACTTAATTACCCTTAAAATAACTCAAAACGTAGTGTTTTTGGCCCCTGGAACAGACTTAGGCGGCGCCCAAGTGATTGCCTAAGCTAGTTTGGTCGGCGCCTAACCAATCTCCTATGCTTGGGTTGGGTGGTGCCTAACTAATTGCCTATCCCTACTTTCTCTCACAAAAATAGGCATAAGTTTTTGCTCGAGTATTAGATTAAGGCGAAATTGGTATCGTTGGAAAGCTAATTCGATTCTCTACAATTTGATGGGTCTAAATTAGCCTTAATACTTCATTAATATCGAGTTATACTCGTTCAAAGATGACCCTTGCAATATTGATCACTAAAACTTGAGGAATTCAAAAACTCTTAGCTTGTATTACCTTAAGTGACCCATATAAACATGCTTAATGCATCATAAGCTATCCTATCACTAGGATATTCATTGTAAGTCATGTACTCAAGTATGAATCACAGGATAGGAGATTTCATACCTAGGAATACTTATTCACTTCCTAGCTTAGAAACATGCAGGGTATTACAATATCTCCCCCTTGGGAATAATCATCATCGAATAAGAATTTACTGAGAAGGGATACAAAATAATAAAACCTAAAATGAACATAAATAACTAAAACATGATCTCATGACTGACATGCTAAACATACTGAACTCGTGCATATCTAATGCACGGACAACTGAATCATGAATGCATGACTAAGTATGAAACAGTTAATAGGTACTAAGTTTATACTGGAAACATAAACGTGAACTGAATAAGATTAAGGAGAGCTGTTACCTTGAGCTTGATCTGAATTGGTGGGGAAGAGGTGAGGATACTTGGTACGCATATATGCTTTTGCTTCCCAAGTAGCTCTCTCATGAGACTGATTTCTCCAAAGAACCTTGACTAGAGGGACTTCTTTGTTCCTCAATCTACGAGTCTTATAATCTAAGATTTTGACTGGAATCTCTTCATAGGAGAGGCTGTTCTGAATGTCAACGCTCTGAATAGGAACAACAATTGTTGGGTCACCTAAGCACTTCTTTAGCAATAAGACATGGAAGACTTGATGGACTAAGGCTAGATCAGAAGGCAACTCAAGCTCATAAGCTACCTTGTTGAAGCGATAAAAAATTCTGAAGGGACCGACATACCTAGGACTGAGTTTCCCTTTCTTGCCGAACCTCTTCAATCCCTTTATGGGAGAGATCTTAAGATAGACATAGTCATTGACCTCAAACTTGAGACCCTTTCTACGAACATCTGGATAGGACTTCTGTCGGCTCTGAGCATCCCGGAGTCTCTCTCGGATCAAGTAAACTTTCTCTAAGGCATCGAATACTAAGTCAAGACCAATGATTGAGGCCTCACTAACTTCGAACCAACCGATCAGAGATCTACATCTCCTACCATAGATAGCTTCGAATGAAGCCATTTGAAAACTAGAATGATAGTTATTGTTGTATGCAAACTCAATCAAAGGCAAGTGGTCATCCCAACATCCCTTGAAGTCAATTACACACGCCCTTAGCATATCTTCAAGAGTTTGAATGTTCCTCTCTTCTTGACCATCTATCTGAGGATGAAATGTTGTACTGAGATGGACTTGGGTACCGAGACCCTTTTAGAATGCTTTCCAAAAGTGAGAAATAAACTGGGTACCTTTATCTGAGATGATAGATAGTGGAACACCATGTAACCTGACTAACTCCCTGATATACAGTTTGGCATAATCCTTAGCAGAATAAAAGAATAAGAAGGAAATGAGCTGACTTAATCATTCTATCTATAATGACCCAGACTGAATCATGCTGATGACGAGTTCTAGGCAAACCCGTCAAAAAGCCCATGTTAACTTCTTCCCACTTCCAAGTAGGAATGGTGAACTCTTGCATGGAACTACTAGGCTTCAGATGCTCTATCTTAACCTACTGACATGTATAGCACGTAGCTACAAACACTACAATATGTTTCTTCATCACACCCTACCAATAGATCTCCCGCATGTTACAGAACATCTTAGTGGCCCCTGGATAAATAGAGTATCGCGCACTATGTGCTTCTACAAGTATTCGCTGCCTCAATTCATCTACATATGGAATACATAAATGACCCTGACAACCAAGAACACTATCTCCCGCTTGGGAGAAAACCTCGACTTTCTGATTCTGAACTGACTCTTTGACCTTGACAAGGCTAGGATCCCTGCCTTGTGTCTCTTTCACCTCGGAAACTAGAGATGACTCTGAACTACTATGAACACATACACCACCCTCTGAAGAATCGACTAAATGAATGCCGAGTCTGGAAAGCTGATGGATCTCCTGAGCCATCTTTTTCATACTATCCTCAACGTGATAAATACTACCCATAGAGAGTTGATTGAGAGCGTCGGCCACAATAATGGCCTTGCCCAGATGGTAAAGAACACTCATGTCATAATCTTTCAAGAGCTCTAACCACCTTCTCTAGTAAAGATTGAGATCCTTCTGGGAAAAGACATACTGGAGGCTTTTATGGTCTGTGAAGACATCTACATGAATTCCGTAGAGATAATTCCTCCAAATCATTAAGGCAAAAACTACCACTGCTAACTCAAGATCATAAGTAGGATAATTCCTCTCATGTGGCTTTAACTGTCTGGAGGTGTAGGCTATGACCTTACCATGCTGCATGAGGACACAACCTAAACCCTCTCTGGATGCATCACAATAGACTACAAAACTATCTGAACCATCTGGAATAGCTAGAATTAGAGTGGAGGTAAGTTGAGTCTTCAACTCTTGAAAGCTCTTCTCGCATGAATCTGACCACTGAAACTTAATCTTTTTTTGAGTCAATCTGGACATGGGAGATGCAATAGAAGAAAATCCCTTGACAAACCATCTGTAATAGCTAGCCAAACCCAAGAAACTCTTAATATTTGATGGAGATATGGGTCTGGGCCAGTTTTATACTGCCTTAGTTTTCTGAGGATCACCTCTAATTCTATCATTGAAAATAATATGGCCAAGGAATGCTACTGATCTTATCCAAAATTTACACTTGCTAAACTTAGCAAATAATTGGTGATCCCTAAGAGTCTGAAGAACAATCCTGAGATGGTCTGCATGATCACGCTCTATGCGAGAGTAGATCAGAGTATCATCTATAAAGACTTTGATGAATATGTCCAAGTACTTCTTGAACACACGGTTCATTAAATCCATAAAAGCTACAGGGGCATTGGTAAGACCAAATGACATGACTAAAAATTCGAAGTGACCATACGGAATATGGAAAGCTGTCTTCGGAATGTCACATTCTCTAACTCTGAGCTGATGATAGCCTGATCTGAGATCTATCTTAGAGAAGTAGCTAGCACCCTGAAGTTGGTTGAATAGATCATCAATCCTTGGAAGAGGGTAAATGTGTTGAGTTGATGGTATTCAATACACATCCTAAGAGAACCGTCTTTCTTGTGCAAGAATAATGCTGGTGCACCCAATGGGGAAACATTAGGTCTGATGAATCCCTTATCTAAGAGATCATTCAACTAATCTTTTAGTTTCTTGAGTTTTGCTGGTGCCATTCTATATGGCGGAATAGAAATAGGTTGAGTATCCGGAAAAAGGTCTATGTCGAAGTCTATTTCTCTTTCAGGAGGAATGCTTGGAAGATCTTCGGGAAAGACATCTGAGTATTCATTAACAATAGGAACTATTTTGAGGCTAGGATATTCAGAACTGGAATCTTTAACATGTACAAAATGATACACACACCCCACAGAAATCATTTTCCTTGCCCAAAGGTAGAAAACAAGTTGACCCCTAAACGTTAAAGTTCTACCCTTCCACTCTAGGATGGGCCTGTATCATCTAACCTCTCAGATTTTCCCTGTTTGTACAAATCATGAGAGACATCCTGTAACTGGTAGGTGGCTAACTCAGCACTCTCAATAGAAGTAACACCCATGATGTCAATGACCTTCTGGACTTGTTCAATAAACTGCTGAGGGTCCTCATCAGACTTAGACCCATGGAAAGATGGAGAGTTCATCCAGGTGAAGTCCTAAACCCTAGCTACTTTGGGATTTGCCACTGGATTGGCCGGAATGACTGGTGGTCATTCATTCTGTGCAGCCATGGATTGAGTAAGTGTGGTAAATTTAGCTCAAAACTCAGCATGGGAAACATGTTTGCCCAAAGGATCTTTGGGCTGAGGAACTGGCGGGTTTCTTCTCTTTGGGTCCATGGTCTGGAATAAGTGAAGAATGGATTAGATTGAGAGTTTAACTTTTGATAATGCTCACTAGCATGACATGAATAATGAAGAAAGGGGACTGTTCCTAAAACATGTTATAGCCTCCCGTACATAAATGTGGAGTCCAACACACCCATGTACAAGACTCTACTAGATGCCGCTTTAAGACTTCCTAGGACTCTATTGAACCTTAGGCTCTGATACCAAGTTTGTAACACTCCGATTCACTGAACTAGAATGCTACGGTGCTCATGACCCCGAGGGACCACAAGCTAACCCATGACTAATATATGTACCTGTATACTGCAAATCATGATATATAATAATATAGAATACATAGAACTGTAAGGCCATAAGGTTTAACTAAATATAATCATGTGGGTGAAAATACCCAAAACAACTCAATCTGAACATTTATCTGAACATAAATCTAAAATCCTCTAAACTATCTAAATAAGGAGTTGAAGGAACATGTCTCCAACTAACTCTATAAAACTGAACTGAAGAAATAAATAAATGAATCAAATTATATTATCCTCGAATAAATGAGGACTCACTGTGTCACTGCAACTAAAATGCTACCGCTACCGCTACTGCTGGGCTGGAGATCATGTCTCAGAACCAGTGGTGTAATTTGAAAAGAAAGCACTATAGTGCAAATGCATCAGTACAACTGGAGTACTGAGTATACGAGGAAGGTAGGATGAACATAAAGGGTTTCATGCATAAACAACACTGACTGACTAATATATACGTGGGAGTACAAACACACATAGATAGAAACTGGGACCATGAATATGTGAAAGCATGACCTATAAGCTAATACATGGTTTACTGATAACTGTCATGACTGATACTAACACTGATAACATGGATGACTGTATCTGACATCTTGTATATACTGAAATTTGAAAAATGCCCTGAGTTCATTTACTGAGATTGATACTGAAACTATGGGAAGTAGTGTTTAACTGACATGCCCTATGTATGCTGTTATGGCTAAGCTGGGGTCCAATCTTTGCCCTGACTAGAAGGGTGTCAATACTGTTCCATGAGTAAGTACAGCCTGTGAGTGACCCTTATCTAGCGGATACTCAATGAGAACAGTGGGAATCCTAAACTGACGGGTTAAGCCACCTCATCAACCCTAATCTAATGGGTTAAGATATCTCAAGCTACACAGGCTATGTTGTTTTGGAACACAACGATGAGTAGTAAGAATCACTCCCTGAACTGGTGAGTGAGTTCCCATCCTTGGGTTTACTCGGTGCTAACATCTACTCCCATCTGGAGGGACTGGACATGAATAACTAATTATGCATAACTTAATCTTAATTACTTTCGTTGACTGGCGGAATGTTACTGATATCTAACAGCTGACTAAGATCAGAAGTTTTTCCTGAGTCACATAACAGACTGAAGTCTATGGAATCATAGCTTGAGTTCGTGTATCATAAAACATGACATGGATCCAGGCACACAGCTATAGTTTTCCTATACAAGTACCCCCAAGACTCGATGGAAGGAAACTGATACACATGACAGACTTGATCATAAGTGTAGAGTCCATAATTTATAATATCATAAGTAGGGATCTCATACTAAGCATGGTTATCAACAATGTATTGCATGGAAAGGATTTCATATCACATGGAATTACTTGTACAATCTTAATATTATGTTCATTGCATAATCATATTGGCAACACATACCAATAGCATGGAAGTTCATATATATTGCATGGTTATTACACATCTTGTTCACAAGTAGGATTTGCAAGTAAAAATAGCATAATCTCATAATAATAGTTCATGATTATTCCAACCACATTTACAAGGCACATTATCAACATAGAAGTAATTAAAACGTAAGGGCATATCATGATTCCTTCACTTAGTCACAATTTAGCTATATTGCATGATTTCTAGTTTCTTAGGCATTTGATCAAACACCTTACATGCACATCTTAAGAATAGGTGAAATCATCAAATTATACATCATGAAAAACCAAATTTACATGTTTCCAACTCATATGATATGATGAAATTCAAAAAAACATATAAAGATTCCATCTTGGGAATCACCCAATATCAACATCATGATCATCAACACCCAACAATATAGAAATCATACTTTATAATGAAAAAGAGGGTTTTTGATCTTTATGGATGAAAGGGATCCATAAATCAACTCACGTATACCTTAGAAGGAACATTCTTGATGATTGACGGAGGAATTTCCTTAAAATCGGATCTTCAAGCTTAGTTATGCAACCCTAGGTTTTTTTCTATTTTAGTGCTCTTGGATGATGAGCTTTGAGATGATAATAGGGTTGTAATATGTTTAGAATCTATATATTTCATAGGGTTAAGTTTAGGGACGTCTAAGGATTGTTAAAAGACTTAATTACCCTAAAAATAACTCAAAATAGAGTGTTTTTGGCACCTAGAATAGACTTAGGAGGCGCCCAAGTGATTGCCTAGGCTAGGTTAGGCGGGGCCTAACCAATCGCCTATGCTTGGGATGGGCAGCGCCTAACCAATTGCCTATCCCTACTGTCTCTCACAAAAATGGGCATAACTTTTCATTCGGGTATTAGAATAAGGCGAAATTGGTATCATTGGAAAGTTAATTCGATTATCTAAAATTTGTGGGTCTAAATCATACAAAATACCACATTAACATTGAGTTATACTCATTCAAAGATGAATCTTTCATAATAAAACACTAAAACTTGATGGATTTAAAAACTCTTAGCTTGTATTACCTTAAGTGACCCATATGAACATGCTTAATGTATCATAAGCTATTCTATCACTAGGATATTCATTGTAATTCATGTAATTAAGTATGAATAATAGGATAGGAGATTTCATAAATAGGAATACTTATTCACTTCCTAGCTTAGAAACATGTAGGGTATTATAGCTAGGCAAGAAGTTTAGGTTCTCTCAGCAAAGTAGTTTCCAATAGAAAAGTGGCAGGGATGGTGGTATATGTCCCAAAAATAAGTGAGGCAGTTTTGGGTTTTATTTGACGGCTAGTGCTCCCTACCCAAAGTTGTTGGGGATACTTGTTTCCAATATGGCGATATTTTAAGGGCATGGGCTACCCAATATCAGTCTTGTGGGGCCTATTCAACTCCATCATATCATCTCTACATGTTTTTTGGTAGAATTCATTGGGGTTTCTTTGATGATAGGAGGGATATATGATTTAAGTGTGGTCAACTAGGGCACGTACTTAGAAATTGTCCTGTTAGTAATGTTACTTTAGGAGGAGGGTGAACAAACTTCCAATTACTTCATCATCAGTTGTGAAACAAAATGGTGCTTTATCTAGTTTTATAACTGGTCAGAATGGTCATTATGATCTTACTACTCGACAGGAGTTTGAGAAATCACCTGATATTATGACTAGTATGTTGAAACTTTTTTCCCATGATGCATATAGTTTATATGATCCTGGGTCCACTCTCTTTTATATGACCCCATTTGTGGATGTGTATTTTGCTTTTTGTGTAGAATGTGTTTCAGATGTATTTTCTATTTCTACCCTTGTAGTAGACTCTATGGTTTCTAGAAGAGTCTATAGGAGATGTGTGGTATCTGTTGGTAGTAAAGAAACTTTGGTGGATCTGTTTGAAATAGATATAGTTAATTTTGATGAGATATTTGGGATAGATTGGCTGAACTAGTACTATGCTTTCTTAGATTGTCAGACCTATAACATTATCTTTAACTTCCCTAGTGAGCCATTTATTGAGTGAGGGTGGTTCCCTAGCTCAAAAGGGGGTACTTTATATCATATCTTAGCTCTCAAATATTAATCTCCAAGAGGTGTCTCTATCATCTTGTTCGATCTAATAATTATAACTTGGTCCTTCATTGTATTCCATCCCAATGGTGAATGTATTTCTTGAGGTCTTCCATGATTACCTTCTTATAGTTCCTCTAGATAGGGAGTTTGTGTTTTAGATTGATCTTGTTTCGGACACTAATCAAATTTCTATTCCCCTATATAAGATGGCTCAAGTTGAGTTGAAAGAGCTTAAGGAGAAATTAAATGACTTTTGGATAAGGGTTTCATCTATCCTAGGGTGTCCTTATGGGTTGAATCAATCTTATTCATGCCTAAGAAAGATAGCTCCCTTCAAATGTCCATTGATTATCTGTTGTTGAATATGGAGGCGGTAAAGAATATATATCGTCTTCCAAGGATAGATAATTTGATTGATCAGTTGAAGGGTGCTAAGTTCTTCTCCAAAATTAATATTCGGTCCAGGTATCAGAAGCTTAAAATTAGGATCGAGGATATCCCTAAGTCTTTCTTTCGTACCCGATATAGGTATTTTGAATTTTTGGTTATGTCCTTTGGGTTGGAGCAATGCACTTGTTGCAATCGTGGATTTAATGAATATGGTATTCCATAAGTTTTTGGATTTTTTTCTCATTGTTTTTATAGATGACATTTTGGTGTACTCTAAGAGTGAGGTAGATGATGGTAATCACCTTCAAATTGTATTACAGACCTTGAAAGAGTAGTAGTTGTATGCTAAGTTTTTGAAATGTGAATTCTGGTTGACTGCTATCAATTTCATAGTTCTTAACATTTTTGTGAAGGGATCAAGGTAGATCCGTAGAAGGTTGCAGTGATCCAGAAGTGGCCTAGACCCATGACGCTTACTAACATTCAGAGCTTCTTGGGTTTAGCTTATTATGATAAGCGGTTCGTGGAATATTTTTCTTCTATAGCTATCCTATTGACTAAGTTGACAAAGAAGAAGGTAAAATTCTTATAGTCTGATGCTTATGAGGTGAGTTTTGAGAAGCTGAAGGATAAGTTGACTTTGACTCTGGTTTTGACTTTGCATGAAGGTACTTATGGTTTTGTGGTCTACTGTGATACATCTCACGTTGGACTTGGTTATGTTGTGATGCAACAAAGGAAGGTGATAGCTTATGCTTCTAGGACGTTAAAGGTGCATGAACGTAATTATCTAACTCATGATTTGAAATTATTAGCTATGGTGTTTGCATTGAAAATCTAGCATCACTATTTTTGTGGAGTGCATGTGGAGATAATTTTTTATCATAAGAGTCTGCAGTATGTGTTCACTCAGAAAGATCTTAACCTTAGGTAGAGGTGATGGCTTGAGCTTCTCAGTGATTATGACATGAGTGTTTAATAACACTAAGGTAAAACTAACGTGGTTGCAGATGTTCATGTGGATAAGGAGAAATGAGAGTATGTAAAGGACATTCACTATTTTGCTAACCTTGGTGTTCATCTCTTGGAATCTGAATATGGTGCTGTGTTGGTGTTGGTAGTGTTGCGGTCAACTCTCGGTTCTGAAATCATGGTGGAGAAGATGATAAATCCTATATTGATGAGGTTTAAGAGTTATTTAGAAGGGGAGAAGGTGAAAGCTTTAGAGATTAGTGGTGATAGTAGTTTACAGTACCAAGGGAGTTTATGTGTTCTCGACGTCGATTGTTTGTGTGAGTGGATCTTGGATAAGGTGGATGAGTCGCGCTATGTTAGTCATCCTGGTATGATGAAAATGTATCATGACCTTAAGGAGATGTATTGGTGGAACAATATGAAGTGGGATGTGGCTAATTTTGTTGCTAAGTGCATGGTGTGTCAACATTTGCAAATTGAGCACATGAGGCTGAAAGGTTTGTATCAAGAGGTTGAGTTGCCCGAGTGGAAATTGGAAGTAATAAAATGGATTTTTTACCGATCATCCTTTATCTTGATATTCATTTGATTTTATTTGGGTCATCGTGGATAGGATGACATAGTCGACTAACTTTTTTCGCTGAGGACTAACTTTACTGCGGAGAACAATGCAAGGTTGTATCTTCATGAGATTATGAAGTTTGTTGGGGTACCTTTTTCAATCATCTCAGATCATGGTACGCAGTTTACATCTCACTTTTGCTGGTCATTCATGAAATATTGGGGACTAAGGTTAGTCTTAGTACTTCCTTTCACCCACAGTCGGATGGGATAGAATAAAGGACTATTTAGACTTTTAAGGACATGCTTTGCTCTTGTATGGCTGATTATGGTCGTAGATGGTAGGAACATTTGCCTCTTCTGGACATTGCACACAATAATATAAAACACTTAGACTTTGAACCATTGAAAACCAACCTTATTTTTATGTCCCTAAATTTGGTACGACTAGAGACTTCTGTAATACCCACCTTGCCCTCTCCTCCCATAGCCTATCCAGTGTGGTGTAGGTCACTCACTGTCCTAGTTTAACCCACCATATTTTGTGCTACAAGCTGAACTATCATTCCTGTATTTATAAACTCTAATCCCATTATTCACATTTGAATACAAGTATCATGATCATTATCCTACTTAGAATAGTACGTACGGGGTGAAAATTATTCATAGAAAGCTCTTAGAGAAAAGTTGAGTTAAAAACACTTTTTTTGTATTTTATCCTACAAATGTCAAATTAAAATTAGTGTATCTCCCAGAATATATTAATTCAGGTGCACTACTATATATAAAATGAATGGTCTTTGAGTCTTGTTTCCAATGCACTTGTTTTCACTTTAATCCGATATCAAAGTGGAAAGTTATGATCATTTTACCTAAGCGTGTCCTTCTTTCAACAAGGTGACGACTTGAGGTGATATGTAACACCCCGAATCTAATACCCGAAACACTACACGGTTCCCATGACCCTGAAGGACCACAAGCTAACCCATGACTGATATCTATAACTGAGCACTGCATAATAAACTGAATAAATACGGAATATAAGCTATAAGGTCGTAAAGTGCAAAACTATAACATGTCTAACCAAACAATATCTAAATGGGGTATAGAAATACCAAAAACTAAAATAAACTATTAGAACATACTGTAGTTTGAAAGTCACTAACTGTCTAAAAACTATGGAGTTGATGGGATATATCCCCACCAACTCCGAATTTCTGAAAATAATGAAATAATTAAATAAAAACATCCTCGAATGATGAGGACTAACAGTTGACTCTGACTACTGAAACTGGAATGCTACTTATGCTTTGGAGCTCGTGCTTCTGAACCTATGCTATTAAAACACCATAGTACAAATATGTCCATATGATTGAATGTACCTGCATGCAAGTGAGGTAGGCTGAATGCGAAGGGTTCATATGCATGAATGATACTAACTGGTTGTATAACATGAAGGTGAGGATACACATATTAAAAAGTAATTGAAATTGAATACATGATAATACTGACAACTGGGTCTAAATACTGAATATATGAGTAACTGTTAAATGACATAATTGTTACTGAATGACTATATCAAACTTTCTAGATTCTTATAGAACTAGCTGAGTTCTATAATATGCTGAGTCACTGTATCTGACAGTCCTGATTTCTGAAGAACTATCTTACTTCTATTATTGAGACTGAGTGACTGTATCTGACAGTCCTGATTCTATAACTGAGATTGTGGGAGAATTTATCTAACTAACATGCCCCTTTTTCTAAATAGATGTGGGGTCCAACTTCTAACCCCAGTTGGAAGGGGTTCAATACTGCGCCGCTAAGGACAACATTTGAGAAATATCTCGTCTAACATACAATCTAAGGAGAACAATGGGACCCTCATATAATAGGTTAAGGCACCCCATCTACCCTCAACTAGAAGGATTGATGTCTCAACCTACACTGGTTACGTAGTTCTAGAGCACAAGGATTACTTCTACGAATCATACCCCTTACTTATAGGTGAGTTCCTATCCTTGGGCTCACTTATTATTGAATCCCGCTCCCATCTAAATATACACAGAACAAGATTAACTGAACTGCTCTGGACTGAGTTCATTAAGTTCCGCTAACTAACAAAATACAATTGAGAAATGATAACTGACTGATATTACTGAGATTACTAAGATTACTGAGTTTTTATGAGTCATGTAACTGACTAAATTCTATTGAGTTCTAAAAGTCACTGAGAGTACTACTAATCATAATGTGACTGAGATTTATCTTGAAACCATCGTAGGCTCTAGGCTCACAACTATGTTGTTGGTACAAGTACCCCCAGGACTCGATAGCATGAAACTGATAAGACATGACACTTCTTGAACACATAACCATGGTCAATAATTCATAGTACTATCATTGAGGATTTTCATTAAGTATTTGCATGCCAAAATCTTTCACATAAATAAAAATGCATATAAATATGTCATAATTCCCTGAGCCTAATTTCATGAGAAATTTATCAATCTATTATAAGGAATAACAATAGCATGGGAGTCATTTTGAAAATAATGGTAACATGAATTCATCATTTAGGTTTTGTTGTGTCATAAAGCACAAGTATTTTTCTCTTAGGCATTTTATCAAACACCTAGTATGCATAACTTAGGACTTAGGCATGATATAAAATTAATACCACATGATTCCCTAATTAAACTAAGTTTCATAAATTTCAACGCATATACTAGCGTAGTTTCATGAACAACTCATAGAGATTCTAACTTGGGAATCCTATAACACTAACTACATGAACATAATCAATCCACAACATAAACATCACAATTCATAATTTAAAATTCGATTCTTCGGCTTCTTGGATGAAAGTAATCCATGAATGAATACATGACATACCTTGAATGGAGAATTCTTGAAAACTAACGGTAGAATCTCATAAATTTAAAGCTCCTATAAGAACCCTAGACTTGTTCTTGAGAGTATTACAATAATATTTTGGTGAAATAAAGGTTGAATCTTGTGTTATAGGCTTATATAGGGGTCGGAAATTTACCCTATTGCCCTTAAAAAAATGGACATTTAATGACTGAAACTAGGAATTGATGCGATTAGCGACGCGGCGCATCGATGCATCGATGTGATACCTGACGCATTGCTCTATGATCGCACGAAGCCTCAGTAGTTTCTTTGGCAGACTCTACAACAATGATAACCAATGCGATAGGCGTCGTCGCGTGCCAAGATCGCATTGGTGAACTATTTTGGGATACCAAACGTGGTCTAAATGAGGGCCGAAAAATCCAAAACTTTTCTGGGAACACTTATTGACCTCTCTGATCATGATTTAATAGAAATACGGAAAATTAAAAGACATTAAGGTGGAAAAATGAAATTACCAACTTTCAAAGGACAAAAATAAACTAAGTCTGAGAACTTAGTTAGAAGTTTCTAAGTATAGGACACCCTTGACAATCTTAAAGGACTGATTTAAGCTTAAAAATTTTGAGTGGTCTTAAAATATGCCCCTATTGATAACATTCATCCTCAAATAAGACTGACTTAGATGGGGAAACTATCAACTGAAGTATATATAGGACATGAATAACTGAAACATGATTTCATGAATGAGATGACTGATAAACTAAATATATCGTACTGAACATGCATGTCTGATGCATCCGTAACTAATTAATGAATTCATGACTGAGTTTCCTGATAAGCCGAGTTTCTCATAATAAGGATGCACATATGATGTATGAATATGTGACCATACGATTAAAAGTACTTGCATGCAAGTGAGGTAGGCTGAATGTGAAGGGTTCACATGCATGAACAATACTAACTGGTTGTATAACATGAACGTGAGGATACATCCATGAAAAAGTAACTGAAACTGAATACATGATAATACTGACAACTGGGTCTGAATACTGAAAATATGATTTACTGTTAACTTACATAACTGTTACTAAATGACTGTATCTAATGTCTAGATTCTTATGGAACTAACTGAGTTTTGTACTGTGCTGAGTTACTGTATCTGAAAGTCCTAATATCTGAAGAACTATCTTACTTCTATTATTGAGACTGAGTGACTGTATCTGACAGTCCTGATTCTATAACTGAGACTGTGGGAGAATTTATCTAACTAACATGCCCTTTTTTATAAATAGATGTGGGGTCCAACTTGTAACCCCAGTTGGAAGAGTTTCAATACTGCGCCGCTAATGACCAGCTTTGAGAAATCCCTCATCTAACATATAATCTAAGGAGAAAAATGGGACCCTCATATAATAGGTTAAGGTACCCCATCTACCCTCAACTAGAAGGTTTGATGTCTCAACTTAAACTGGCTACGTAATTCTATAGCACAAAGATTACTTCTACGAATCACACCCCCTACTTACTGGTGAGTTCCCATCCTTGGGCTCACTTGGTGTTGAATCCTGCTCCCATATAAATATAAACTAAACATGATTAACTAAACTACACTAGACTGAGTTCATTAAGTTTCGATAACTAACGGAATACAATTGAGAAATGATAACTGACTGATATTACAGAGATTACTGAGTTTTCATGAGTCATGTAACTGACTGAATTCTATTGAGTTCTGAAAATTACTGAGAATACTACTAATCATAATGTGACTGAGATTTATCATGAAACCATTGCCGGCTCTAGGCTCATAACTAAGTTGTTGGGTACAAGTACTCCCACGACTCGATAGCACGAAACTGACAAGACATGACACTTCTTAAACACATAACCATGGTCAATAATTCCTAGTACTATCATTAAGGATTTTCATTAAGTATTTGCATGCCAAAATCTTTTACATGAATAAGAATGCATATAAATATGTCATAATTCCCAAAGCCTAATCTCATGAGAAATTCATCAATCTATTATAAGGCATAACAATAGCATGGTAGTCATTTTGAAAATAATGGTAACCTGAATTAACCATTAAGCTTTTCTTGTGTCTTAAAGCACAAGTATTTTTCTCTTAGGCATTTTATCAAACACCTAGTATGCATAACTTAGGACATAGTCATGATATAAAATTAATGCCACATGATTCCCTAATTAAACTAAGTTTCATAAATTTCAACCCATATACTAGCATAATTTCATGAACAACTCATAGAGATTCTAACTTGGGAATCCTACAACACTAAATACATGAACATAGTCAATCCACAACATAAACATCATAATTCATAATTTAAAATTCAATTTTTGGGCTTCATGGATGAAAGGAATCCATGAATGAATACATGACATGCCTTGGATGGAGAATTCTTGAAAACTAATGGTAGAATCTCTTGAATTTGAAGCTCCTATAAGAACCCTAGACATGTTCTTTTTTATTACAATAATATTTTGGGGAAATAAAGGTTGAATCTCGTGTTATAGGCTTATATAGGGGTCGGAAATTTGCCCTATTACCCTTAAAAACACGAACATTTAATGACTGAAACTAGGAATTGATGCGATTAGCGACGCGGCGCATCGATGCATCGATGTGATACCTGACGCATTGCGCCATGATCGCACGAAGCCTCAGTAGTTTCTTTGGCAGTCTCAACAACAATGTTAACCAACACGATAGGCGACGTGGCATGCCAAGATCGTATTGGTGAACTATTTTGGGATACCAAACTTGGTCTGAATGAGGGCCAAAAAATCCAAAACCATTCTCGGAACACCTATTGACCTCTCTGATCATGATTTAATAGAAGTACAGACAATTAAAAGATATTAAGGTGGAAAAATAAAATTACCAACTTTTGTAGGCAAAAAATAAACTAAGTTTGAGAACATAGCTAAAAGTTTCTAAGCATGGGACCCCCTTGAAAATCTTAAAGGACTGATTTAAGCTTAAAAATTTTGCAGGGATTTTATAATATGTCCCCATTGATAACATTCATCCTCGAATAAGACTGACTGAGATGGGGAAAATACTAACTGAAGTATATATAGGACATGAATAACTGAAACAAGATTTCATGAATTAGAAGACCGATAAACTAAATATATCGTACTGAATATGCATGTCTGATGCATGCGTAACTAATTTATGAATTCATGACTGAGTTTTTGATAAGCCGAGTTTATTATAATGAGGATGCATATCTGATGCATGAATATGTGACCGTATGATTGAATGTACTTGCATGCAAGTAAGGTAGGCTGAATGCGAAGGGTTCATTTGCATGAACAATACTAACTGGTTGTATAACATAAACGTGAGGATACATACACGAAAATACAACTGAAACTGAATACATGACAATACTGACAACTAGGTCTGAATATAAAAAATATGAGATACTGTTAACTGACATAACTGTTACTGAATGACTGTATCTAATTGTCTAGATTCTTATGGAACTAGCTGAGTTCTGTACTGTGCTGAGTCACTGTATCTGACACTCCTGATATCTGAAGAACTATCTTACTTCTATTATTGAGACTGAGTGACTGTATATGACAGTCTTGATTCTATAACTGAGACTATGGGAGAATTTATCTTACTAACATACCCCTTTTTCTAAATAGATCTGGGGTCAAACTAGTAACCCCAGTCTAAAGGGTTTGAATACTGCGCCACTAAGGACAAGCTTTGAGAAATCCCTCGTCTAACATATAATCTAAGGAGAACAATGGGACCCTCATACAATAGGTTGAGGCACCCCATCTACCCTCAACTAGAGGGTTTAATGTCTCAACCTACACTGGCTACGTAGTTCTAGAGCTCAAGGATTGCTTCTAAGAATCACACCCCCTACTTACAGGTGATTTCCCATCCTTGTGCTCACTTGGTGTTGAATCATGCTCCCATCTAAATATACACTGAACATGCTTAACTGAACTGTACTGGACTTAGTTTGTTAAGTTCCTATAACTAATGGAATACAATTAAGTAATGATAACTAACTGATATTACTGAGATTATTGAGATTACTGAGATTACTGAGTTTTCATAAGTCATGTAACTGACTGAATTCTATTGAGTTCTGAAACTGACTGAGAATACTACTAATCATAATCTGACTGAGATTTATCATGAAACCATCGCCGTCTCTAGGCTCAAAACTAAGTTGTTGGGTACAAGTACCCCCAGGACTCAATAGCATGAAACTGACAAGTCATGACACTTCTTAAACACATAACCATGGTCAATAATTCATAGTACTATAATTAAGGATTTTCATTAAGTATTTGCATGCCAAAAACATTCACATGAATAAGAATGCATACAAATATGTCATAATTCCCTAAGCCTAATCTCATGAGAAATTCATCAATCTATTATAAGGCGTAACAGTAGCATGGGAATCATTTAGAAAATAATGGTAACATGAATTCATCATTTAGGTTTTGTTGTGTCATAAAGCACACGTATTTTTCTCTTAGGCATTTTATCAAACACCTAGTATGTATAACTTAGAACTTAGGCATGATATAAAATTCATACCACATGATTCCCTAATTAAACTAAGTTTCATAAATTTCAACCCATATACTAGCTTAGTTTCATGAACTACTCATAGAGATTCTAACTTGGAAATCCTACAACACTAAATACATGAACATAATCAATCCACAACATAAACATCATAATTTATAATTTAAAATTTGATTTTTGGGCTTCATGGATGAAAGGAATCCATTAATGAATACATGACATACCTTGGATGGAGAATTCT
Source organism: Capsicum annuum (assembly GCF_002878395.1). Classification (NCBI taxonomy): domain Eukaryota; kingdom Viridiplantae; phylum Streptophyta; class Magnoliopsida; order Solanales; family Solanaceae; genus Capsicum; species Capsicum annuum. The sequence goes on along the minus strand of NC_061113.1, from coordinate 66,861,703 downwards.
TTAAAACTAACAGTAGAATCTCTTGAATTTGAGCTCCTATAAGAACCCTAGACTTGTTCTTGAGCGTATTACAATAATATTTTGATGAAATAAAGGTTGAATCTCATGTTATAGGCTTATATCGGGGTCAGAAATTTACCCTATTGCCCTTAAAAACATGAACATTTAATGACTGAAACTAGGAATTGATGCGATTAGCGTCGCGGCGCATCGATGCATCGATGTGATACCTGATGCATTACACCATGATCGCATGAAGCCTCAGTAGTTTCTTTGGCAGTCTCTCCAACAATGTTAACCAACACGATAGGCGACGTGGCATGCCAAGTTCGTATTGGTGAACTATTTTAGGATACCAAACGTGGTCTGAATGAGGGCCAAAAATTCCAAAACTTTTCAAGGAACACCTATTGACCTCTCTGATCATGATTTAATAGAAATACGGACAATTAAAAGACATTAAGGTGGAAAAATAAATTACCAATTTTCGAAGGCCAAAAATAAACTAAGTCTGAGAATTTAGCTTGAAGTTTCTAAGTATGGGACCCCCTTGACAATCTCAAAGGACTGATTTAAGCTTAAAAATTTTGCAGGGTCTTATAATATGTCCCCATTGATAACATTCATCCTCGAATAAGACTGACTGAGATGGGTAAAATACCAACTGAAGTATATATAGGACATGAATAACTGAAACATGATTTCATGAATGAGATGACTGATAAACTAAATATATCGTATTGAATATGCATGTCTGATGCATGCGTAACTAATTTATGAATTCATGACTGAGTTTTCTGATAAGCCGAGTTTCTTATAATGAGGATGCATATCTCATGCATGAATATGTGACCGTATGATTGAATATACTTGCATACAAGTGAGGTAGGCTGAATGTGAAGGGTTCATATGCATGAACAATACTAACTGGTTATATAACATGAACATGAGGATACATATATGAAAATGTAACTGAAACTGAATACATGATAATACTGGCAACTAGGTCTGAATACTCAAAATATGAGTTACTGTTAACTGAAATAACTATTACTGAGTGACTGTATCTAATTGTCTAGATTCTTATGGAACTAGCTGATTTTTGTACTGTGCTGAGTCACTGTATCTGACAGTCCCGATATCTGCAGAACTATCTTACTTCTATTATTGAGACTGAGTGACTGTATCTGACAGTCTTGATTCTATAACTGAGACTGTGGGAGAATTTATCTTACTAGCATGCCCCTTTTTCTAAATAGATCTGGGGTCCAACTAGTAACCCCAGTTGGAAGGGTTTGAATACTGCGCCACTAAGGACAAACTTTGAGAAATACCTTGTCTAACATATAATCTAAGGAGAACAATGGGATCCTCATACAATAGGTTGAGGCACCCAATCTACCCTCAACTACAGTGTTTAATGTCTCAACCTACACTGGCTACGTAGTTCTAGAGCTCAAGGATTGCTTCTAAGAATCACACCCCCTACTTACGGGTGAGTTCCCATCCTTGTGCTCACTTGGTTTTGAATCCTGCTCCTATCAAAATATACACTGAACATGATTAACTGAAATGGACTGGACTGAGTTCGTTAAGTTGCGCTAACTAACGTAATACAATTTAGAAATGATAACTGACTGATATTACTGAGATTATTAAGATTACTGAGATTACTAAGTTTCATGAGTCATGTAACTGACTGAATTCTATTGAGTTCTGAAACTTACTGAGAATACTACTAATCATAATCTGACTGAGATTTATCATGAAACCATCACCGGCTCTAGGCTCACAGCTAAGTTGTTGGGTACAAGTACCCCCAGGACTCGATAGCAAGAAACTTACAAGACATGACACTTCTAAAACACATAACCATGGTCAATAATTCATAGTACTATCATTAAGGTATTCATTAAGTATTTGCATGCCACAATCTTTCACATGAATAAGAATGCATATAAATATGTCATAATTCCCTAAGCCTAATCTCATGAGAAATTCATCAATCTATTATAAGGCATAACAATAGCATGGTAGTCATTTTGAAAATAATGGTAACATGAATTCATCATTTAGGTTTTGTTGTGTCATAAAGCACAACTATTTTTCTCTTAGGCATTTTATCAAACACCTAGTATGCATAACTTAGGACTTAGGCATGATATAAAATTAATACCACATGATTCCCTAATTAAACTAAGTTTCATAAATTTCAACCCATATACTAGCGTAGTTTCATAAACAACTCATAGAGATTCTAACTTGGGAATTCTACGACACTAACTACATGAACATAATCAATCCACAACAGAAACATCACAATTCATAATTTAAAATTCTATTCTTGGGCTTCATGGATGAAAGGAATCCATGAATGAATACATGACATACCTTGGATGGAGAATTCTTGAAAACTAACGGCAGAATCTCTTGAATTTGAAGCTCCTATAAGAACCCCAGACTTGTTCTTGAGAGTATTACAATAATATTTTGGTAAAATAAAGGTTGAATCTCGTGTTCTAGGTTTATATAGGGGTCGGAAATTTACCCTATTACCCTTAAAAACAAGGACATTTAATGACTGAAACTAGGAATTGATGCGATTAGCGACGCAGCGCATCGATGCATCGATGTGATACCTGACGCATTGTGCCATGATCGCGCGAATCCTTAGTAGTTTCCTTGGCAGTCTCTACAACAATGTTAACCAACACAATAGGCAACGTGGCGTGCCAAGATTGTATTGGTGAACTATTTTGGGATACCAAATGTGGTCTAAATGTGGGCCAAAAAATCCAAAACTTTTCTGGGTATACCTATTGACCTCTCTAATCATGATTTAATAGAAATACGGACAATTAAAAGACATTAAGGTGGAAAAATGAAATTACCAACTTTCGAAGGCCAAAAATAAACTAAGTCTGAGAACTTAGCTAGAATTTTCTAAGTATGGGACCCCTTTGACAAGCTTAAAGGACTGATTTAAGCTTAAAAATTTTGCGAGGTCTTATAATATGTCCCCATTAATAACATTCATCCTCGAATAAGACTGACTAAGATGGGGAAAATACCAACTATAGCATATATAGGACATGAATAACTAAAACATGATTTCATAAATGAGATGACTGATAAACTAAATATATCGTACTAAACATGCATGTCTGATGCATGCGTAACTAATTCATGAATTCATGACTGAGTTTTCTGATAAGCTAAGTTTCTCATAATGAGGATGCATATCTGATGCATGAATATATGACCGTACGATTGAATATACTTGCATGCAAGTGAGGTAGGCTGAATGCGAAGGGTTCACATGCATGAACAATACAAACTGGTTGTATAACATGAATGTGAGGATACATACATGAAAAAGTAACTGAAACTAAATACATGATAATACAGACAACTAGGTCTGAATACTTAAAATATGAGTTACTGTTAACTAACATAACTGTTACTGAATGACTATATCTAACTGTCAAGATTTTTATGGAACTAGCTAAGTTCTGTACTATGCTGAGTTACTGTATCTGACAGTCTTGATATCTGAAGAACTATCTTACTTCTATTATTGAGACTGAGTGACTGTATCTAACAGTCCTGATTCTATGACTGAGGCTGTGGGAGAATTTATCTAACTAACATGCCCCTTTTTCTAAATAGATCTGGGGTCCAACTTGTAACCTCAGTTGGAAGGGTTTCAATACTGCGTCGCTAATGACAAGCTTTGAGAAATCTCTCGTCTAACATATAGTCTAAGGAGAACAATGGGACCCTCATATAATAGGTTAATGCACCCCATCTACCCTCAAATAGAAGGTTTGATGTCTCAACCAACACTGGCTACGTAGTTCTAGAGCACAAGCATTGCTTCTAAGAATCACAGTCCCTACTAACAGGTGAGTTCCCATCCTTGTGCTCACTTGGTGTTGAATCCTGCTCCTATCGAAATATACAATGAACATGATTAACTGAACTGCACTAGACTGAGTTCATTAAGTTTTGCTAACTAACAAAATACAATTGAGAAATGATAACTGACTGATATTACTGAGATTACTGAGTTTTTATGAGTCATGTAACTGATTGAATTCTATTGAGTTCTGAAACTGACTGAGAGTACTACTAATCATAATGTGACTGAGATTTATCATGAAACCATCGCCAGCTCTAGGCTCACAACTAAGTTGTTGGGTACAAGTACCCCCAGGACTCGATAGCAAGAAACTGACAAGACATGACACTTCTTGAATACATAACCATGGTCAATAATTCATAGTACTATCATGGAGGATTTTCATTAAGTATTTGCATGCTACAATCTTCAACATGAATAAGAATGCATATAAATATGTCATAATTCCTAAGCCTAATCTCATAAAAAATTCATCAATCTATTATAAGGCCTAACAATAGCATGGGAGTCATTTTGAAAATAATGGTAACATGAATTCATCATTTAGGTTTTGTTGTATCATAAGGAACAAGTATTTTTCTCTTAGGCATTTTATCAAATACCTAGTATGCATAAATTATTACTTAGGCATGATATTAAATTAATACCATATGATTCCCTAATTAAAATAAGTTTCATAAATTTCAACCCATATACTAGCGTAGTTTCATGAAAAACTCATAGAGATTCTAACTTGGGAATCCTACAACACTAACTACATGAACATAATCAATCCACAACATAAATATCACAA